>NW_026942647.1:0-9999 GCF_024139115.2 Armigeres subalbatus
CACTTAGGTTACAGCAACTTATATGCGACCAAATTCTGTCACCCACAAGTTGCTGTAACCATTTTCGCCTGATTTGTGATGCTCGGGAATGAATGAATGAGTAAAAGTGAGTGAGCGAATGTGTAAGAGTGAGTGAGTGGGTAAATAATAGTGAGTGAGAGTGAGTGAGCAAGAATGAGTGAGTGAAGAAGCGAATGAGAGGGAGTGAATGAATAAGAGGGAGCGAGTGATTAAGTGAGTAAAATTGAGTGAGTGAATAAGCAAGTGAGTTGTAGTGAGTTGTAGGGAGTCAGTAAGTAGATGAATGAGTGAGTAAGAGTGAGTGAGTGAGTGAATAAGAGGAAGTGAGTAAGTAAAAGTAAGTGAGTCAATAAAAGGAATGCATAAGTAAAAGTAAGGGTGAGTAAGTGAGTGAGTACCCGAGCAGCACAAGTCAGACAAATCTGGTTACAGCAACTTGATTGCGACTAACTCTAGTCACATATGAGTTACAATAACCTATGTGGAATATGTGTGCTGCTAAGATAAGAGTGAGTGAGTGAGCGAGATAGAGAGAGCGACTTATTGAGAGTAAATGAGCGAGTAAAAGTGAGTGAGTGAGTAATAGTGGGTGAATGAGTAATAATTAGCGAGCCACAGAAAATAAATGAGTAAGGGAGTGTGTATGTATGAGAGAGAGAAAAAGAGATCTGTTTGTCCTCTGGAAGTCGTGTTGACATGAAGAAGGCATAATCTCTTTTCGCCTTATATCTGGCAGACGCGTTACTTTTAAAGAAGGCATCATTTCATCTGTGTGCCTTATACCGGGAAAACGCCTTCTCGTCTTACTCCATTTCATAGAAAACTTTTCCAGGTTATAATGGGGTAGAATGACAGTTTAAGTTAATTAGACAAAAAAATCCCCCCCAGAAGTAATGCTGGGAGGCAGTTCCTTAGGGAACCAGGGTATTAGTAGAGAGGGTAACTCAAGTAACCTTCCGTTGCTTGGGTGGGTTTAGTGGGTTCGGCTTTCCGTCGACCCCACTCCCTGAGTAATAATTTCAGGTGGCTGTGAGCAGATTTGCCTTCATCCCTCTATGAAAAATAAAGAAATCAAAACTGTTGGTTAAACAGAATCTTTAATGCATTTCTCCATGTAACTCTAACTTTTTTTAAATTCTTTGCAAAGATGTCATTTTGCGATTCATCGATATCTGTTGGTATTAAACATAATAAGATTCGAAATGCTTTAGGGGTAATGTATTTCGGGGAAGAGTCCCATTAGGGATAGTGGGCTTAAGCGTAATGGCATTCGGGGTAGTGGAGTGAAGCCATCTGAAGACGATTTAAATTCAAGAATACAACATACAGTTTTTTTATACTCGAAAAATGAATAAACCAATTGATCAACAGGATAATTGTGTTTTCTTATTGATACTTTATCATTTGATTGAAAGAAGGCAGATTTCATTTGAAAATATTGACTGATTTGAAGAACGGATCAAACCCATAATCTCCTTATTCCGGGCAAACGTCTATTTCTAAAGAAGAAAAAACATCCACCGATGCCTTATTCCGGGCAAATGTCTATTTTCAAAGAAGGGATCACATGCACCATCCAGAAGGAAACACATTTATCTTTGCTTTTCTCTGGGCAAACCATAATTCCGATGAAGGGTCGAGTTGATCGATAACTAAACAATACCTCTCCCCCACAAAATCCCCTTTTCCATCTCTCACCCACTATTGTCGTCTCCCTAATATAAAGAAAGTGTGTCTCAAATTTGGCTGAAATTGGCTAAGGGTAGATCAGAAATTACACTGAGGTGACCGATAGCTCCAAATATTATCCCTAACCCCCTATCGTCGTCCTCTTAAGAAATTTCAAATTTCGTTGAAATCGGCCATGGGGTTCAGAAGTTACACTAAGTTGATCGATAACTAAACAATACCTCTTCCCCACATCCTCTCCCTTTTATGAAGAGCATCCCTAACCCCTCTATCGTCGTCTCCTTAAGGTAAAGGATGTGTGTTCCAATTTGGCCAGGTCATTTTGCCGGACGGATATGACAGCCAATGTGCCAATGTTACTGAACAATTGAACCTTTTGTTTGAGAAACTGCATATGTGACATTTTTGCGGAGATTTTTATATACATATTCTGAATCTTTGTCCGAAGATACGTATTCTGGCAAAAACATACGATAAAAAAAATGGTTCAGGAATGTATGGATTTTTTTTTTCGTTTGAGCTTGATTGATTGCCCGTAGTTGCTACTTCATTATAACCAGATCAGCTGTTTTTGCACAAAGAACCAACAAATGTTTGCTTAGGACTAACACTCATCTTCAATGTATAAGTACTGGTGATCTCATTTGTTAGGTCACACTGGCGCCTGCCACGTCAGAATGCAAGTCAATGTAGGGAAGGGGAGGAAATGATGATGCAATCACTCGCCCACTGCAAGCCGAATATACCTCTGCACTTGCCACGAGTTCATGCGGAATTTGTTGGAATTATTGGGTTAGGTTCGAGGGGCAGAGGTTCGTCTTGGTTAACGAGCTGCTAATGTGACAGATAGGAGAAAGCAACAGATAGAATTTCTTATTGGATGTAGGAAACGAGCTTTTTCGTTCATTTCCAATTCTAGCAGTTTCTACTAGAATAGTCAAGTTGAAGGTATAGTATAGAAATGGAAACGGCATGGAAGTCCATTTCCAGTTCTAGCGATTGCTAGAACATGAGAAATATAGAGAAAGTTACAAAGTAGGAGAATGGAACGGACCTGGGATTGAACCCACGACCTCCTGCGTATGAGGCAGAAGCAGTAGCCATATGACTACCAAGCCAGTCATGTACAGAATTTTTTTCGTTTGTTTGAGAAACTACATTATGTGCACGCACGTCTCACTTTTTATTTCTCTCTTCTCACTTCTCATTTTTCACTTTTATTCCTCACTTCTTATTTTATACTTTTCGATTAAATGAGCCGTTCGGCCAAACGACATATTACTTCTGCTTCATAGTAGAATAATAGCGGTTTCAGCGTAATATTCTTACGATTGACCCTCTGCTAAGAAAATATTCAAATTTTGACCGCTTCACACTCGTCGCTTACTTGCGATATCTATCGCCCAAGTAACATTTAAAGTTTTATAACGGTCTTGAAGTCCATATTTTACTCTACAAGAGTGTGATAAAATCAGCGTAAAACCAAAATGTTACTAGGGATCCTTTCCATTCTTCATTGTTTTGGTCCCTCCTAGTTTGAGCAGTTAATTTTGTACTTACAGATAAATGCCAATAAATCAATAATGATTAAGTGGACAATATCCCGTTACGCTGGGATATGGATACTCTGAAGTAGTGCGTAACGGTGTAAATCCGGTCATATCGCCAGGCTCGGTACAACACGGAAGCCGACAATATGACGTCCCTAACCCCGAATCCCAAGGTGTCAGGCGATCCGTGCCGAGGGGATGAATGGCCTGGGGGTGAAACAATTAGCCAGGCAGTTAACGGAGCCTGTAATGATGGGGAGACACCTTTTCACCTTGCATTACGGAGTAAGATCTACCACACTGTGCTCTAATTCTTACTATTCTTTTTTAAACTTATAAGTAACGGTAGGAAGAGTATAGAACGACTATAATTTGCTTTTAGGTGACCTATCTTTTGCACATTTTGGATGGAGTCAATGGAGTAAATTGTAAAAAACGCAACTCAACCTTAGGCTGGTTTTTGAAGCCGACGACATGAATCTCCAAGCTCCAGAGCGCTGATTATTTAGGAAAGAAGCGGATACGAATTTGGTGGATCTGCTGAACCCTCTGACTGATTAGAGCTCTGTGTAAAGGTGAGATTCAAAAATGCCAAACGCAATGAAATCAGATCTCTATACAAAAACGAATTCGGAACTCATAAGAAGAAGCAAAAATATGTTTGAACTTCAGTACCGATGCATGGTCAAAATCAGTATTATCCCACTTATTGTTGAGCCGAAACTGATTGAGGGGCGCGCCTTTGAGAGTTGGTATAAGCCATTTTTCGAAGGGTATAAATAGCGGTACCTTAATCTAAAGAGGCCTTACATTAAGCTTGAGAAACATATGAATAAAAAATGACTACTTCATTTCTTCTCAATAGAAATGGAGCAGAAAGACATGCACTAAACAAATGACACGGGTATACTACAAAAGTTCAATGAAATGGACGCAGTGGTTCATCCCGAACAAAAAAAAAAAAAAAGTGGACAATTTGGCCGAATGACATTTTAGAACTACTTAATATGTTAGTTTATATCCCGAGCAGCACAAGTCAGACAAAAATGGTTTCAGCAACTTGATTGTGACTGAATCTGGTCACATATGAGTTGCAGTGACCCATGAGAGACATGCGTGCTGCTAGGGATGACATCGTCGGCCAAACTGTTTTCGGCCTAATAACAGTGGCGAGGGGCGAATGACTTTCGAATGTGTAATTCGTCTAAATAATTTTCGAGCGAATGGCTTTCGGCCAAACGACCAAAACCGCACCAAAAATCACCTTCCTATTGGCTTTCTAAAATTGATCGTGGATCCCCCTACTATACTGCATTCAACCAGAAAATGTTAGATATTCTCAATTTTTTTTTATCGCCTACACGCTAAAAATGAACTACTCAAAATTGAGTGGAATCCGACTCGTTTTCATTAAAAACGGGACAACTCAAAATTTGAGTAAAAGATACTACTTCAATAAAATGATGATTTCGCGAAAGTTAAGCTTGGCCTTCCATCAATTTTTAATACGACAGATGCGAATCAAGTTTATCTATCTATCTAAGTGCATTTTACGACAAACAGACTCCTAGTTTAAGTGCAATCATCATTTTATTGAAGTAGCATCTTTTACTCAAATTTTGAGTTGTCCCGTTTTTAATGAAAATGAGTCGGATTCGACTCAATTTTGAGTAGTTCATTTTTAGCGTGTATGTAAGCCCGTATAAAAACTGGGCGTTACACAAAAATTCTAGATTTTCGGAATTGGCACACAGAACCGGTTCCGCTGGCTACATGGTAGTTGTAACATGTTTGGATATGCCGATTGACTAAGCAACCAAGGGAAGTGCTCCTCGTTCATCAGAATAAGGCCTTTCTTTGTTGCTCAAAACAGTTCCTGATTGGACTTTTATTAATTTTCCATTTTATCACAATTGGTACTCTTCGGGTCTGCAACTTCATCGTTCCTCTTTTGTTGTTGAAATCGCCTCAACGCACTTGTCTAAGCGAGGCTTCATGAGTTAATTTTCGCCTCATAATCAAGGACAAGGCAGCTGTTATATTAAGTGACTAGAGTTTCCATTTCCCGGCCATTTTTGTTGTCCCGGGATTCGGGATGAACTTGTTCGTATATCCCGGGAAATCCCGGGATCCCGGGATTTTTCGATGTTTCCTTAGGAAACTTATTTTTTGATTTAAAAACGATTTTATTCAATGTTCAGGAGTAAAGTTCATATTTTGGAAAGGCCAGATAATACAGATTTCAAATTGGAACTCAATTTAATTCTAATTTGAATCGATTCTTTCGGAAAAAAAAACGACTTCAAGAAACAAATAATATTCACGTTGGAATATATGATCGCCGAGTCCGAGAAGAAGGGTTCGCTGGCGGTTGAACTCGGCTTGACTGTTTGCATTGTTTTGAATATGCATTGGGTTTAGACAGTTGCTGGGATTGCATTTAATACCCTAGTGACGAAAGATGGAAGATGCGCAGTAGAATCGTACTAGGCCCATAACCTATTGGAGATAGGGGAACACAATACTAGAGTATCCTCCAACCCATGGCAGGCTACTAATTGATACTTTTGCCAAGAGCTGCAGCTCTTCCTAATCTTGAACAGATCGTTTCCTAATCTTGATGTTAATAGTTAATTTATCGTTATCGCCGATAAAGTTGATTGAGTTCAACGTAATCGCTAACTGCGATAAAGATCAATCAACTCAATTATTATCGGAGTTCGATAATTTAACGTAAGTTAACTCGATAATTTAACGATAATGGGGTTAATAGATTACGCGATTAAAGTTGGTATATAATTTTGACAGAAGCCGAGAATTGGACAAATTGATTGCAGCCTGTTGACCAGAGTTGATTTTGATCGAAGCGATACACCAAAAAAAAATAGGCAGAGCATCGGGGTCGGACCACTTGTACTCGCGCATGTGCTAGAAAGTTTGTTGTTCGAACGTCGATTGGAAGGACATGAATTGGACCAAGAATTGTTTTGGAGGCAAGAAGTTCAGGAAGACTGACTCAATGTTGGACGGCGCGAGGAGATTAGCAACGCGAATATCAGCTAGTGTACACAACCTCGCTGTAGACGGGATATGGGGAGGAAGCAGGCGCCAAATAGATGTAGCTGATCTTGTACTGTAGATACTTGTCGTTTAATTAATTAATAGAGAGCTGTAGCTGCTGGAAAAAGTATCAGTCTATAGCCTTCCATTATGTGGTATAGGGGAACCTAATATTTTTTGTGAAGGTGTTCTATTAACTATCTCCGATGTTTTCATGTCTGTTCCTCTCTTACTAATTTAATAATAAGATGATATCGATTGTGCATCTCAAAGAACCTTGGCTCCGTATACTCACCTGAGCCTACCAAATAAACGAACTTGGAAAAAAAAAAATCATGTCTGAGGGAAGGTATAAAAATATGATATGAGTTTATCACCTATGTTGGGTTTCGCGTTCTAAACAAATAACTTTTGTAAGAAGAAAAATTGAACTGTTTGCGAACCGGAAAGGAAACTGTATTTTTTGTCTCGGGTATCCCGGGATTTTCGGGATTTCAAAAATAATATCCCGGGAATCGAGAAATCCCGAATTTTACTAAATCCCGGGATTTTTTGTCCCGGGATGTCCCGGGATGGAAACTCTATAAGTGACGTTACGTTTATTCGGCCCATACTACTTCCACTCAATGCAGATTCAGAATTCTCACATTCATGGTTACGAAACCCTTTCTCAATGTTGGCCTGTAAATATGACACCGATTTCATGCGTTTGATGTGGAGAACTTTAATGTATTCTGACAGGTCGTGGGTTATAACCTTTAATTCAATACCAAATTTTCAAAACGACTTATCTGCTTTCGTAAACAAAGATTCAAACGTCGATTTGACGAATCTGATGGCACTCCCACGCAAACCAACACCATCAATACGCAGGGGAAGGCTTCTGCTATCAGTTGGTCAGATTCGTCAAATCGACGTTTGAATCTTTGTTTACGAAAGCAGATAAGTCATTTTGAAAATTTGGAATTGAACTGGTCTACTGTTGAAGTCCTATTTCTATGGGAAATGAGGTTAAAATTGTTTCATAAACGGCCGTTGTTGTGCAAACAATTGAAGAGTAAGTAAATTTGTTTCTCTCTCTATCGTTGTTTGAGTGACGTCGTTTGAGGCTTCCAAAGTAACAAACAGGGGAAGAGGCCCCAAAACGCCCCCCCGAGGCAAAACGCCTTTTGGGTATTCCCTCATATTTACCGCATTTGGCATGGCCGTAACGAAACTAGACGTAAAATTATGTAGGTTAGGCGAAGGAAGTGTCAAAATATCAGATAGAAAGGCTGAAAAAAACCGAAATTTTCCACAATTCGGCGAGGCAAATGCTCTAGGGCAACTACAACGTACTACGCGTCTCCACGCACTGTTCATACCAGAATGCTGATTCTCCGAAGCGTGGTGCGTTGTTCCCTAATAGCTACCAGCAAGAAGGCGTTTTGCTTTATGAGTTTTCCGGCAGCGAAATATCACCACTTTTTTGAAATGTGGATAATATTATATGATAATATTATTATGAATATGATTGAGATTTTCTACAATTTTTAGATGGCATCAGATAACTAGGAACACGGCAGGTATTTTCGTCTGTTCGTCATAGTCTCGAAAACCAATAAAAAAGACGCCTTTTTGTAAAACTCATACATACCAAATCGTAAGCTCAGGAGAAACGTTCTGCTATAATAGTGGAGTTCTAGCAAATGTACGTTGCTTTCGTTGGTTTTAGCCCCTACGACGAAGGACGGAAATACCTGCCGTGTCCCTATATTGTTTAACTGTTGCATGAGGTAAAAATACACATGAAAATCGTTACAGATAAGACATTAAAGCAGTCTTTGCTTAGCTAGGGCATATTGCCCCTCCTTTCCCTACTTAAACGCAAAATACAAACACTTAAATTTATTTAAGTTACTTTTACTTTTGAAGGAAAGAAAATTCAACCAAGTATTATGGTACACTATTACGAAGTTGCCTCCAGATTGCCATTTGTTACATCATATACGATTTTGTATTGACAGGCATTTCATTTTATAAGGTTCCAAAAATAATCGAAAAGAGATCATTTATTTAAGTATCACCTACTAACTTTGTATTTGGCTTGATCTGTTACGCTTGAATCTACTGACTTGACTTTTAGTGTATCATTACATAGAATTGGATTGGATTGTAATAAATTGATTACCTCTTTTATGGAAGATGTCTGCCACACGAGGATTTGATCAACATCATATGTATTTAAATTGAGATCGAAGCACGAGAAGAACAGAAGAAAACTTCTTAAACAATTAGTAGAGCATTAAAAAATGTTATTAATATTGCAGTTAGGTACCTTAATGTTTAATATGAATATATTGACTTGATTTGATTTTGCCTGCATTCGATTGAGATCTATGTTTAGGCCAGTTTTAGTAAAGATTAAAAAAATGTAAGCTAGTTAACTCATTTTCAAATCAATAATATTATTAGAATTGATTGTCTTTTAAGTTCAATGATCTACTTCTGATCATAATCGGCAATGCCTGAATTGACAAAAGATTGTAAACCTTTCAATTTCAATTTCGTTCAAGCTGTGACAATGATGTGTAACCGTATTGTCTTCAACGCCGACACTTCTCCTTCCCTTCAATATTTCCCAAATCCAAAATCAACTACACGAGAAAGGAATTTCCACACTGTCAACCGCCGACCGGTTTTCCACATCACGGGCGGAATCCCGAATGGGAGGCAAAACACCAGACTCGGATGACATGCACCCCGTTTCGTCGGTTATCGTTTGACCTGAATCTAGGCCGGGGCCCTTCCGCTGCGGCAGAAGATGTAGTGGGTAGTCTTGACAGGAACAATATATACAGATTTGCTCGTACTTCACGCTACTTCTGCTATACTTTGGCTCCGCTGAGTATGAGAAAGTGGAAGGATTACAATCGCTGTTTTTTTAGTGCATCCCCGCATTCCGGAAACACATTGCTGATCATCACATTGTTCACCAGCGAGATGGTGCTGCCTCCCGCAGTTTTCGGGGCGAGCACGTTTTTCTACGACTGCATCCAGTCAAGTGTTATCTAGAATCTATACTGCAGTTGAGAATAAGTTTTGAATTTTTATTTTATTATTATCGTTTGAGAAAAAGGTTGAACTATTGAATAGCTGTTTGATTCATTTCTTCAACTATCGTCAAGGGTTAATTATCGAACTGAACCTTAGATTGAGTGGAACGTTAGTTGATAAAGCTCGATTCCACATAAGTGATTAATGCGATATGGCACGATTGTGTTCTAGAGTAAAAATTATCCCTTTGAGTCCTCACGCAAAAGTCGCTTCACTTCATTTCGGGTCGATTCTGTCAGGCAGCTCTTGCCTTTTTGATCCGTATAAATCAGTTAAACTGTGGTTATATTACAGATCCTTTAAGTAGATTTTTGTGACCCAAACTAAGTGAGATAAGATTGTTCATTAGGATGCCAATTGAATGTATTACATAGAAACATTTGACAATTATATTTAAAAAACGTGTAGGGTAAAACGTCCTATCGTTGTGATATGCCCTAATGTTGCGGTTGTGTTAAAATAGTCCATTCTATAATAGCATTAAAAATAATTGTAGATCCGCTAAAACTCTTTGAATCAACCACTAGAACACCTTCTGTTTGACAAAATTCCGTTGAAAATGATGAAAAATCAATATTTTTGA
>NW_026942648.1:0-477 GCF_024139115.2 Armigeres subalbatus
CATAGTTCTGCATCGTAAGTTGTGCCGTCCAACTGCAATTCACTGTTTTTGGATGTTTCTGCATACATTTTTGCATATAAACTTCCAACGAGTTTAGCACCGCCCAAACGTTGACCGATTTGGCTGAAATTTTGTCCAGAGCATTAGGGCATCAAATAGAACCGAATAAGGAGCGGCCCATCAAAACATTGAAAATAGTTCTTCCCATACTAATTTGAGCCACCCTATCCGACACCCTAGTATAAAGTAAAGTGTAGGATGAGAGTACGTTTAAATCGAGTTGGTATCGAGTGTTGGCTCCAGAAACTGTAATTTTCTTCCCGTTGATATTTACGAGAAGTAGCATTTTTTTATTGTTCTCCAACGTGAATTGCTTTGTATCTTCTGTTCGGAAAGTATAAAAACTGACTTTTTGTCAAAAATGTTATATGGACTCCGGGAACCAAAAGCTAGTCAGTGTGCCAGTGTGGGAACAAA
>NW_026942648.1:500-1000 GCF_024139115.2 Armigeres subalbatus
ATTAGATTTAAGTTCAAATGTTTGTGCGCACGTCCCCAAGAATATAAAATTCCGTACTAAGAGTCGCCTATAAAAAAAATCATTCAAATTCAAATTCATGTTTCGTACAGTGTCTCGAAAGCAACCTCCGAGCTGGCACGCTGCCTCTCGGAGGCAATAAATCAGTAAGCAGTAGTTCAAGTAGTAGTTTCTTTCACTCGCCTCCTGGAGAATCACCATTAGTTAAAACACAAAACGTAGGGTCGTCCCAACCTGGACGAAACACATGTTTTGTAATCAATATCCCGTTTTGTTAATGAGCTATTATCGTCTACTCGGGTATTCACCTGTGGATCTTCCCCATGTAATTTCCAAAGGTTTTTTTTAATGAAAGATACAAAGAATTTCTCGAATAAATGCAAAGAAATTCCTTTGAAATTCTGAAAAATTCCCAAAAATGCTTCCGTAAAATTAAAGAATTAGTAGTAATTCTGGAGAATTTTCTATAAAAAATTAAAGAA
>NW_026942649.1:0-1267 GCF_024139115.2 Armigeres subalbatus
CATAAGGCTTACGGTTGTCAAACGGCGTTGACTCCCCAAGGAGAGCCAACCCTGGTGGATGGTTTGCTGCTTGCAGCGGAGTGGGGAATGCCTTTTCGAAAGAATGATCTCAAAGTATGTAATCGTGGAGAAAATTCTGGATAGCGGGGAAAAGAAAGGAGAATCGTTTTAATAACAGCTAGGGGAAAGTGGGGCAAGATGGCACATCCCAAGCGGTAACCCTTGTAAAATAGTGACACTCTTTCAAATTCTGCTGATTTGTCCATGAAACACCTTTATGGTGATCCGTCTTTGACATAAGTATCAATAAACACTGATTAATAAAGTTTCAGTATCTTATAAACTGGTTTTAAAAGAGCTGTTTTTATGTTGCCTATATTTACCATATGGGGCAATATGACCACCCCCTCGGGGCAAGACGAGCATGGACTATATCAAAAGTGTGCTAGACTTATTTAGAATAGGGCACACATTTCTTTTTTTTCTTCTTTATTAAAGAGGCTTTCCGCTCTAGACACATTTCTTGCACTTCTATAGATTATGTTCAAATGAAGCTTCGTTTAAAAATGTCGTATTTCATGTAGATTTCTTGACAACTGGCACTACGACAATATCACAATTTGCCTAAAACTAATTTCTACTGATAAAACCATATCCTTTGTTTTAAACCATCTCTGATTCACGCAGAAACTATTTTGATCATTTTTTAAATGCATTTAAGGATTAGGCGACTCTTAATCCTGGAGATGACCTTGTTCCTATATAGTTGGCAATACCGCCCCATATATCCAAAGATTTATATCCTATCGAACCTAATTACTGTAAATCTCCTCAAATTATTATTGTATATAGGCTATAGTTATAAAAAAGCTTCGGTAAATATCAACTAGTAACTTGAAAATTATAAGAAAATTCGAATTTCAACTACACCATCTTCAAATCAATATTACAAGAACAAGTGAGGTTATCAAAGTGCATTTTTCAGTTGTATACTGCCGTCATACGCATATTTGTCCCATGTTTGCTGGGATTTCCTATGTACATGGGACAATTATGCGTAGAACGGCAGTATAGCCCTTTTACATTATTGTGAACCATCCCTTGTAATAATAATGTGAATATAATGCTCACTTAAGGCATAATTAACGTTGGCTGTCTTGCCCCATATGGCCATCTTATCCCACTTTCCCCTATCCAGGGAATGTCTGATGGTGCACATCTTTCTTGAACCGCCATTACAAACTTTCAAACCGATTGTCTGAAAATA
>NW_026942650.1:0-32859 GCF_024139115.2 Armigeres subalbatus
ATATTGATTTTTAGATTTTTTTTGTCAAAAACTTCTATTAGCTCAATCGATTTTTTAATTTACTTTTCCGAAGAGACGGCTCTAATCATTTGTAAAATTTAAAACAGAAAAATTAAACTGTGAAACCTGTTTTTTCAAGTTTGGCCTAACATTCGTCCTATTTTGAACCAACATCAGGTCGGTGCACGTGTCAAAACTTTCCTAGTTTTTTTTTATTTTGAAAATAGTTGAGGCTTAGGAAATTGGGAACGTTGACCTTAAAGAAGTCAAGTCAGAATTGACTGAGACAATTTTTGAAGGGAAAAGATCTTTCAAAGCATACTGTAGTTTATTTAAAACATGCACCGAGTTTCGAGCACATGAGAAACACACAGAAGAAATTAATAAAGGATATAAGTGAAATCGTTTCCAGTTACCCCTGCGAGCAAAGACGTAGGATTGCCAATCCAGAGATGGCGAGTTCGATTCTCGATCTGGTCTAGGATGTTTTCGGGTGGGAAACATTCTGATGTGAGGAAACACAATGAGAAGTGAGTACTAAGAAAATGGAAAGTGAAAAGTGAAAAAGGAGGAAGAAGAGGAGACATGTGAGAAATGCGAAGTAAGGGAGGGAAAAAAGGAAAAGAGAAGAAAGGGAGAGGTGAGATAAAGAAGAAAGTAGCAAGAAGGAAAAAGTAAGAGGAAGAGAAAAAACAGAAGAAAAAAGAAAGAAAGAGAAAGGAAGTAAGGTGAAAGTAGGAAGTAGGAAAAAGAAAAAAATGAAGAAATAATAAGAAAGAGGGAAATGAAGAAGAAAGGAGAAAGACGATAGAATGAATGAGGAAGGGAAAAAATAATAAGGACTAAGGAATTAAGAAGAAGGGAGAAGAAAAAAGTAGATGGAAAAAGGCATAAGGAAAAAGAAAAAAGAAAGAAAACAGAAAAAAATTGAGGAAGAACGAATCAGGAAGAAGGAAAAAGGAAGTTGAAAGCAAGAAGAAGGAATTTTAAAGGAGGGAGAAAGAGAAAAGCAAAAGTGAAGAAGGAAAAAGGGAGAAGGAAGAGGAGAAAGATGAAAGGAGAAGATAGAGGATGAATGAAGAAAAGAAGGAAGAAATAGAATGGATCAAGGAAGAAGAATAAAGAGTAAAGGAGAAGAAAAATGAGTTCTTCCATTTCAATGACTTCTCACGTTCTATTTCTCATCTCTCACTTTTCATTTCTTACATCTCATTACTTCTGATGCTGTATCTATTGTACTTGCCACTCGAGATACGTACTCATCCAATGGCGAGTATAAAACAGAATTCAATTGAAAACTGAGGAAATGCTGATAGAATACTAAGTTGCAAAGTTGGTCAAGTTTAAGTTGGAATAGAAGAAGGGAGATAGTACGGTCTCCATTCATATTCAATTCGAGCGAATGCCAAAATGTCAAACATATTTAGCATGGAACAAAATATAACACGGGCTGATGTTAAATTCTGGTGTAAGATGCGCGGCTACAAAACAAGACCATGGTTCGAAGTTTGGTCTAGGACATTTTTAGGTTGGAAATTCTTCCGACTTTCCTGGAAAAGTATCATCGTGTTAGCATCATGTTACCTACAATGTTAGCCAATACGAATGCAAAAATGGTAACTTGGCTTAGAAACCTCGCAGTTAACAACTGTGGAAGTGCTTAATGAACACTAAATTGCGAGGCGGCAATGTCGTAGTAGGGAATGTAATACCAATAAGATGAAGACATTGTTTTTCTTCGATATCACTTCCTCATAGTTAGTAATCCAAGTTATACTATATTTACAGTTATCATTGGTACTAAAGTTGTACTTTTTACCATAATAATGGCCGTTACAAATATTTAATTAAAATTATGTCCTACTGGTAACCGAAAGGTCAAGGGGAAGGGGAATATAAAAAATAAATATAAAAATCAAAAAAATCAAAAAACTTCTCGAATTTGTTAAAGAATGTTTTGAAAATCCTCAAAATTACCCGAATTTTACTTTGTTGCCCCCTCAAAATATTATTTTTGGGTAGAGACATAATTGTTTTTTAATATTTGTATCGGCCAAATATGATTCATTCACATTCAAAGATAAATTAGAAAAAAAGCAGTAAAACATCGTTTTTAAACATTGACTATTTTATTATCGTTCTTACTATCTGCAGATTCTCCTCCTTCCAAGCGTTCAAATGTGTCCTCAAAGAAGTGGCCGACCTCGCCGGGCAGCGGGAGGTCGTTGCCGAAAACCTCCAGTTACAAGTCCTCCAGGGTATCAGTCTATTGGCCAAAAATTTAAGGGACGAACGAAAAAAGTCCCTCAACGAAGGTGCACTGCTCACACAGAACCTCAACAGTCAGATAGCGGCCCTAGACCGGGCGAAACGAAACTACGAGAAGGCGTTTCGAGAGGCAGAAAAATCCATCGACAGTTACCAGAGGGCGGACGCAGACCTAAATCTAAGTAGGGCTGAGGTGGAGAAGCAGCGAAACAACATGAACATCCGCTGCGGTCAGTCGGAGGATGCAAAAAACGAATACGCTAACCAGCTGCAGAAGACCAACAAACTGCAGCAGACGCATTTTGAATCGTCGTTGCCAGAGGTGCGAATCTAGGGCCGCACGTTAGAGAGGCGGGAGGGAATCGAATTGGGAAACAAGATTTATGATCTACAATCATGTCTTTGACAGGTTTTTAACCGATTACAAGAGTTGGACGAGAAGAGAACACGAGGACTGAAGGAATTCATTAAGGGTGGAGCGGACGTGGAATCGGCGGTGGCACCCATTATTGCGAGGTGCCTTGAGGGCATGGTCAAAGCAGCGGACGCCATCAACGAGAAGGAAGACTCACTCAAAGTCATAGAAAAGTAAGTCGCGGCGAAATCGAAAGTTGTTTGTTTGTTGTAAGTTGCAAGGTTATCTAACACTGTTTTGCCGTTTCCTCGAAAGGTATCAATCAGGCTTCCAACCTCCCGGGGATTTGCCGTTCGAGGATCTCTCGAAGGCGGACTCGGACACCTCCAATAACTCGCAGACCTACACCTCAACCAGCGGACTGAATCACCTCACGGCAAAAGGAACGACGACGCAGAAGCTGAAAAAGCGCGTTGGAATTTTTGGCATCTTTGCCAGCAATAAGGTAAGATGTTCGTTTGTGTGTGCGAGTGCTGCTAATATGTTGTTATAGTTTGGCTCACCAAAAGCTTTCGATATCGTTTACCACTTAACAAACTTACACTCGAGATAGATGTTGTCCAAGTAATGAAGCATCAATAATATGCCTGGTAGACATTTCAAAGATTATAATGCTCATTTTGTGTTCACAAAATATTAACGGTGGTTCTCAATCTCTTTGTTACGATGTCGAGGAATTAAATTTTAAAAATAAGTTCTTTAAATTTGATAAATATGGATTTTTCTTACAATACATCTGATAGAGCTTATTTTTTATCTATAATATGTTTAATTTTATTCCAGAGCAGCACACATGTTGTAAACAAGTTTTTGTTGCTCATATTTGATCACATATGAGTTACTGCAACCAAACCTATCTGGACTTTGGTACCAGCGAAATTTGAGAACCACTTGTAATAATATCCTACTCCTCGATCCAAATCAATACTGTATTCAATTTGTAAAAAAAGAAGTCCCAATTATTGCTTACAACTTAATTGTTATTGCTCTGATACTGATTTCCATTCACAACTGAACTGGAAATTCGTTGTAATAGAGGTTGTAGGTCGTAAAACTAGTTATCTATAATTTACTGATTGCCGGTCTTAAGCGGATAGGAAGCACATAAAGAAGGAATGGCGGATCGTTTGTCTTGCTGAGTATGTAATTCGAGCACGCAAACCCAACATTTGTTCATGTGAAACCGAAAGGAGAAAATGTTATCCATCGAAGACATGTGTATAGATGAAATTTTTTATATGTAGTTACTTATCACTTAGCGTTATCTTACTACATTTCTGCCATCACAAACGCTGATTATACCATTAGGCAATATTTGGGATTTGTTTCGCAGTATAAGATGAGAACACGTGTTGAGCTCCATCAGCACAAAAACAAATAAAAGAACGCAAAACGAAAAAAAAAGAAAAACGTAAACATAGATTCCTCACCAATAGAAAATCAATCAATGGTTATCAGGCCCTGCATATCAGCACGATCGATGTTTCTTCATTTTCCATACCTCCAAAACGACGAACATCTTAATCTAAAAGCCTTTCTGTTTACGTTTTCTCATTTCTGTGCCGGACCTTGCGCCAATGTATCATAATGTGTGCCTTTGGCTCCGTTTTGCGTGATGCGTGAAACATTGTGTTCGACTAACCTGAATCACGTGATAACACGAAAACAAACTCTCCGGCCATCGAATAAAAAATCGACAAACGGCTGAAAACGAAATGCAATCAACCAACTGTTGTTGCGGACCATTGTGAGTATTCCCATTGCTGAGTGTGTAAGTGTGCGCTACACGAACCAAAACAGACTGCACATTATGCTTAAACATGATAACAAAATACACAAAACCAAAATCAATCTGCTGCTGTAGGCTGATGCTTCGTATCTGTTGCAGGCAAACACATTCACAATTCACAAACATGAGCACATATGTACTCTACAATAGGGTGAGATTACTTTTAGATTTACAGTCTAGGTTGTATTTCGGGTTTCAAAATTCTTCTCTATGTGACGTACAAAACATAATATCTCGTCGCCACGAAGGGCACAGATTCAGAAACTACTAACTATTAGTACAGTGATAATTCGCTTATACTAAGGACAAACTGTTGGTATTCATTTACCATAGTGCAATTATTTTGAAATAAATGCTGCAATGGTTATTCGATGGTTTACTGTTTTCAATTTTTTTTCTTATTTATGAACTGTAAGTGATGTACGTAGAAGTCCATTCCGCTCTGTCCATTGGTGCAAATTACCAGGCACACAGTTCACGAACTCGTTCAAATAAACAAAATTCCAAGGGAATAATGGATACTTTTCAATCAGCAGAAACGGTTTTTTGTCTAGGCTCAAATCATGGTAAAATAGTCTTTCCAATGAATTAAATCAAAATCCGAAATCAGCTAGGAGTGTAATTTTAAAATTTAATCCACCCTATAGCACAACGCAGTTTCTAATAGCAAGCAGCAAAGCTTCATGCAGACGCTTTCGATGTTGTGATTTGATTTATCTCCTTATAGCTTTCATACTTCGCTCACTATTGCTGAACATTGATTGCATACCAATTTCTACTGGGAACGGGTTTTTGAGATATCCACATCATGGCATTCTTCTGATGCATACCAACATTTGTGTTATGTAGATTACATCAAGACACTTTTAATTCAAACCATTTCGGACCAATTGACGATAGGGTATGTGTGATTCTATAAAAGCTTTAAAGCTTTCCGAACCTCGCATTTCAATAATGTAGAAAGTGAGTGCTAGTAATGGACCCCTTAAGGACGGAAATTTACTTCAATCGCTTCGCTTGAGTCAGACTCATGACATATTGCCATTATGTAGCACCAGATGTCAAGTAACAGTTATCAGCAATGCGTTTCGTACATAAAACATGCTAAAACATTCATTTTTACCACTAAAATAAGTATTTTAAAATAATGTAACCAGATTGCCTATTATGGCCACCCCCGGGACCATAATACACAACATAGAGTTTGTTTACATACGTATTATGGTCCCCCCCATTTGATTTACATGTTCCATTTCCACATGTTTCTGTTGCCTATTATGGACCCCCCTTTGCGTGCTAGTGATGGACCCTCTAACGTATTTACTTTTACAAATTTATTAATATAACTTAATTTTAGTATCCCAAGCCAAAACAAATTGTATGGAACAACTACCCTGATATGTGAAGCAACTTTACCCAATGGAAATTTGCAGGCAATCGTTGATTGCAGCGTTAACTTTTGGTTTTTGTTCAGGGGGTCCATTATACGCACGGAGTCCATTACTAGCACTCACTCCCTAACTTTATTTCCAAGACATCAAGAACAATGATCAGAGATCAGAGAGAGAAAAATGTTCAGCAAAGGAAATGTATGGGAAAAAGTAACCACCGAATTCACAATAATTTTAAATTCTTCGTTGCAACGGCACAGAGCCGGAGTAAATCTTTCCAGTTTTAAAAAACGGTATCATCAAATAAACACCTACCTGAAAATCGTCACAGTGCTCGATACAATTATTGCTTGCAGCTGTTAATCACCACACAATAGTATTAAAGTCACGCACTCCAATCCTTCCTATTTGTTCTTATCACTAGAACTTATACCGTGACCTGCCCTAATTCCGCGCATCGCCTAATACCGTGGTTTTCATAAAAAATCAGTACCTGGCTAACATGGACATCACATTAATTGGTGAAATGTTCAAACATAATATACTTGAACATTTCACCAACTAATACGATGTCCATGATAGCCAGGTTCTGATTTTTGATAAAAACCACGGTATTAGGCGATGCGCGAAATTAGGGCAGATCACGGTATAACCATATTAGAATACATTAAAAAAATATATATATCCTCGAACCGAACAAAAAGGCACAAGAGCTCCTAGCCCTGCGAAAAGGCCAGGAGAGCAATTCTCTGTGAAATCATAATTTATACATTCTTTGTGATCAAAAAACATAATTTGCATCATTGTTTTGCCATTTTGACTATAGCCTAACTTCTGACAAGGGCCCAAGCAAAACCACCTTGAAAACCTTTTTAAAAAAATAACTCGAAAACGGCTTGTCCGATCGTTTTGATGTCTTTGATGGCAAATTTTTAGCTAATCAATGGGACTATGTGAAAAAAAATATACACTGGCGTATTCCTTATCTAAATAATGGCAGTAACTAGAAGAGTTTTTGCGTCCGATGGTTCTGGTGTTATCAAAATCAGATTTAAGTAAAGTTATGCTGGTTTGAATTTCGACAAAATGTTGCCTATATCAACCTCTTGGTTCATCCCCTGTGTAGTTCAAATTACTTTCGAAATTTCATCCAAGTTTCTAACAATTAAGTTCTATTGAGACTGATAATAGATATGGTTCAAAAGTTAGGCGATAGTGCACGACTGCTGAAAGTTTATTTTTAGAATCTATTAATAGAAATAGACTTTAAAAAATCTGTTTGAATACAGTTTTGCGCAAGCCTAAGTTTAAGAAATTCACTTCATCTAATAGTCGTAATTTCAACTAATTCAATAAAAAATTAAAGGGTGTACGGAATCAAATTGCATAAGTTTGAACTACTCGCCAAAAATGAGTCTATCAACCGAATGTCATGAAATTTTCAGGGACTGAAATACAATATGTAAGCTTTGACTACGTATAACTGTTTCACTGTAACTCTCAAATACATCCAAATGCTGAATCTTTTTTCTTAAATGAACTCATAAGATTTTGTACATGTCTTTAACTAACATTTTTCATCCTGCAATCTATCCCAACAAAAAAAAACTAATTTTATTCTCTCGGTCGATTATTTAACTTAATTAAAGTCAACTTTTCCAAAGAAACCATATTTTTGACGGCTCTAACTATTATAAAAATCGAAAACAAAAAATAAAAAAAAGTGCTGCAGTGTGAACCGGCCTGAATAATAAGATTGATGCCCTCCCAAAATCTGACAAATATCAGTCCAAAATTGGATTTCAGCGCTTTTCTAATTTTTCTGATTTTGGTTTTTTACTATAGAAGCGACTAAACGGAAAGTTTGTTGGAAAGTTTACCTGTATTAGTCGGATAATCGAAAATGAAATGTTGATGTTAAAGGCCAAATCAACATTTTATGTTCCGTAATGATCAATTTTGGAGGCTTCCGAAGCTCGTGTTTTCATTCTCGATCAGTATATTTCGATCGGCCGCAATTCTGGTGATTTTGGGATCATAGGCACAAAATTGGATTACTAACATCTTTTTATAAGATGTGGAATATGGAGGTGAATGCGCAAGATTTATTTGCACATGCCCTGTTCCTTTGGCTGTATTTTATAAACTATTGGAAATTTCGTAATGAAACTCACGCAGTGTGAATAACACATGCTGAAGCCGTCTTCCACAAAATTTCGTTAAAATCAGCCCAGAAGGCGAACTGTTATCGACTTTTGAAAGTGATGCAATTTGATTCCTTACACCCTTTAAAAGCAGTCACTGCACGTGAAAAATTTCCAAAAAGAAATGATGCATATCCCTTGAAAATTTGAAAAATTACATTCTAGACCATTCGTTGGAAACATGTTTATTTAAAACAGGATGAACCTGCCCGATCTAGCTCGGGTAGTTTTTTTAACTTGTCGATCGTTTAGTTCAGCGGTTCTCAACCTGGGGTACATGTACCCCTGGGGGTACCTTCGCCGGGCCCAGGGGGTACCTTCGCCGGGCCCAGGGGGTACCTTCGCCGGGCCCAGGGGGTACCTCGGACAAAAATGGATAATGGCGAATTTTAATCAAAACTTATTGATGAAGTTTTGGTTATATGTGTATTTTTTTATTTTAAAATTCTGTACATAGTATGCATGTCGATCAGTAACTTAATGACTAACGAATCCTTCTCTCCACAACCACCACAGTGGATGAAGGGCTGTGGGACAGAAGATCAAAAGGACAGAACGGCGAATGAACAAATTTGAAAAACATGAACAGAGACATGAAGGTTTTTTCTCTTCGTTGCAAGAGCAGCACGCGCAACATCTTTCAAATAGCTATTTGTTCCTAATAAATTGCATTGAAGACACTGGCAATACATCGAGTCACATTAAAGCCACTTTCCAGTTTCAGAAATACACAATATTTCATTTTCGTTTATATATGCCACGCATCTGTCTTCTTGGGTGGTTTGGAATTTAATGTGTTTCATATCAGAAACAAAACAGATAAATCGTAGTATTAATAACTCATCGATTTATTGCTGTTACGACAATGTTTCTGGAATGTTGCAAAACACTTTGAGCTCATCTGAGCAGTATTTTATTTTTGACAGTCTTCTACATGTTCCGCATAAGTTACAAATGAGTTTGTTGTTTATGTGATGAACTTGTAGCAGAATCTCCAAATAGAATTGATGGTGTGATGGTTATAATAAAAGGTTACAAATCTCAAGGTCCATGGTTCGATTCCCGGTTGGTTTTTGTGTTTTTATTTTCATAGTAGCCGCAAGATGAGATAGGCTCCACATCTTGCGCTTTTTGAGCCACAAAGGAGTTCTAAATACGACGACTTGTGCATAACTCAAACCTTTAGTAAACCTTAAACCTTTAGTTCAGAAACCTACTTTCAAGAGGTTCAGAGTCCTCCTTTCAAGAGCCCCGGAAGCCTCCTTTTAAGTGGCCCAGAAGCCTCCGTTCAAGAGGCCCGGAAGCCTTCTTTCAAGAGGACAGGAAGCCTCCTTTCAAGAGGACAGGAAGCCTCCTTTCAAGAGGCCCAGGAACCTCCTTTTAAGAGGACCGGAAGCCTCCTTTCATTATGCCCGGAAGCCTCCTTTCAAGTGGCCCGGAAGCATCCTTTGAAGAGGCCCGGAAGCCTCCTTTCAAGAGGCCCGGAAGCCTACTTTCAAGAGGCCCAGGAACCACCTTTTAAGAGGCTCGAAAGCCTCCTTACAAGAAGCTTGGAAGCCTCCTTAAAAGAGGCTCGGAAGCCTCCTTACAAGAGGCTCGGAAGCCTCCTTACAAGAGGCTCGGAAGCCTCCTTACAAGAGGCTCGGAAGCCTCCTTACAAGAGGCTCGGAAACCTCCTTACAAGAGGCCCAGAAGCATCCTTTCAAGAGGACAGGAAGCCTCCTTTCAAGAGGCCTGGAAGCCTCCTTTTAAGAGGCCCAGGAACCTCCTTTTAAGAGGACCGGAAGCCTCCTTTCAAGTGGCCCGGAAGCATCCTTTGAAGAGGCCCGGAAGCCTCCTTTCAAGAGGCCCGGAAGCCTACTTTCAAGAGGCCTGGAAGCCTCCTTTTAAGAGGCCCAGGAACCACCTTTTAAGAGGCTCGAAAGCCTCCTTACAAGAAGCTCGGAAGCCTCCTTACAAGAGGCTCGGAAGCCTCCTTACAAGAGGCTCGGAAGCCTCCTTACAAGAGGCTCGGAAGCCTCCTTACAAGAGGCTCGGAAGCCTCCTTACAAGAGGCTCGGAAGCCTCCTTACAAGAGGCTCGGAAGCCTCCTTACAAGAGGCTCGGAGACCTCCTTACAAGAGGCTCGGAAGCCTCCTTACAAGAGGCTCGGAGACCTCCTTACAAGAGGCTCGGAAGCCTCCTTACAAGAGGCTCGGAAGCCTCCTTACAAGAGGCTCGGAAGCCTCCTTACAAGAGGCTCGGAAGCCTCCTTACAAGAGGCTCGGAAGCCTCTCTTCAAGGGGCGAAGCGTCCTTTCAAGTTGCTTAGAATTTTACCTTAAAATGGCTCGGAAGCCGCGTTACAGGAGGCTCCGGAGTCTTCTCTTCAAGAGCTATAATGAAAATTTGAGCCAACTTCATGGAGAGCCATGAATCTCGTTAATTTTTAGTACCATTTGGGGCAAGAGTGGGAAATTTCGATCGATTGCTCAGAGGATCATAATGGTTTCTTGGAAAAATCAGGATAATCCAAAATAATCTTCCTGAAAAATTAAGAAAAAAAAAAACATATACACCCGGTTCTTTTTTTACACGGGTGGGTTTTAGTTGATTACGACCTTTAGCGTTGATGAAACTATCAGTTAACCCCATGAAAAAATTCACAAAAAATCAAAGAAAATTCAGGTGGTATTTAAAAAGCTGTGAAAAATCAGGTTGACCGGCAAATTGAAGAATACCAACCGTGTAAAAAAAATATTGGGTGTATAATATGTTACCCTGCAGAACTGAGGATAATTTCCACTGCAAATTATATTTTTTTTTCGTGAACGCTAGAATGTTTTCCTTTAGGAATTAAGAAGAATTTGAAAGGGAATTTTCCAGCGCCTTCAATGGGATTGCTCTCTGTGAAGGGTCTAAATAGCGGGACCTTGTCATGGTGCTCTTGAGAAAACAAAACAACTGTATCGAAACCGATACTGCATTGCTTATCAATAGTAATGAAGTAATTCGACATGCACTTAAACACTAAGGATACGGGTAACGCTACAATAGATCTAATAACAGGTCGCAGTGGCACACCCGAACAGGAAAAAAACATTCTACCTTCTTTATGTCATGGGATGTTCTTTGGGTAACATGCCTATCGTCCGTTATGCCTAACGTCCATTATATCTAACGTACTTATGCCTAACGGGGTATATCCTGCCATATTAACAATTACCTCTAAACCATGTCTATTTGAGCACATTTTTCATAAGCGAGTAGAAGAAGCTTTTGCTGATGTCATGTGACTATAGTATCGTGGTACATTTTGATTCATCAGACATTTTTCCACTTACGTTTCAAAAGCTCACAATGCTTTTCATACTGTGCCAAAACTTGAGTCGATTGTTCAGCATAAGTATTCAAAATATCTATGTACTATTGTTTAATCACTTTCTGCGTAATGGTTTTCTCAATTCGACCAATATCAATGGACCGATGATCATGCTCATTCAGTCTGGCTACAATAGAGGACAAATTCAGCAATATTTTTTAACCTAACACATTAACGTAGTACTTTGCTCTTCGCCAAGACGCATTCAGTTCAAAGATCTCAACAAGAAAGTGATAACACTTTGGAGTGGGTAGAAGCAAGGGTAACAAAATCGCTTGCCAGCGGTGAGCCAATGTGAACAACGTGGTCGATCAGACCGGACACATTTTAGGGCAACCGGATACAGCGTCTTTCCCGTCCGCCGCCGTCAGTCGATACAATGTTTACATTACAATTCACAGTTTTGTTTTCATATCGCGTCGTCGCCAGACTAGTTGACTCTCGACTGACGTGACTGAACGGTATGATTGGTATTGTACAATCATCGTGATGCGCCATGGCGCCACTTCGCAAGCGATAGATGATATGTGAATAAGTCTCATAGGTTTTCAAAGCATAGAGTTCATATTTTTAGAGATATCACTAATTGTAAAGCAATCAATTATTAGAAAAACTGTAACTTAGTTTTTTTGTATGATGTAAAAATGCTAACAAATTCAAATAAATTTAATTAAATCTTGGCACATGGCACCTATTCACCTACTAGTGCTTGTGCATCTTTTTATATACTTTTAATTATTTTCAATGCACTGCACTTTTTGTGCTAGCTTATAACAAAACCTGTCATATAAAACTTCATCAAATTTGATGCGCCAGAAATTCACACGTTTCTTTCAACCTGTGTACGTAAAAACCAAAATACTTCGGCACAAGAACTTTAAGTAAATAGCAATAAGATGTGAGCCAGCCTAGTACTGCAAACCTCTCTAATAAAGATATATAAATAGCAGAATACATCAAAAACTAAATTACCATTTTATAGAAACTTACATATGTAACTCATGCATTTAGCATTTACCTTTCAACCTATGTCCTAAATTCCGTTAGCATTGCCAGTCTGCTTAGAGTGTTGTTTTCGCTTGTCGTACCTACATGTTTCAACTTTTGAAGAAGAGTGTGAATTGTATTTCTTCCAATAATCGTGTTTGTTTTTGCTTTCTTCTTTTCCTTTGCCATCAACTGACCTTCCACTAAATCGCTGATACCACGAATTCAATTGATTTGTGGAAATTCCACCATCATAATCCATTATTTGACGAAACCCCCCATTGGACGATATCAAAATCTGCTTCAAAATTCAAAATTATTTCCGTCTTAACACTGAATAAAAAATGAATAACAGAAGATTGTTGAAGCCTGCATTCAAGTGAAGGTATGCTAATACTCGATAATCGTAGTTTTTTTCTTAGTTTTCTTTGGAATGAGCTCGAAAAAAAAGTTTATATGAGTGACGATTGCAACTGAGCTGGTATTCTCATAAATTTTCCCGTTTTAATCACCTTAAGGTTTGAATACTAACCAAAACTAAATTTGTAATAGATTGTGTGTGAGTGACTCAGTAATGTTGAAAGCGTGGCGTATTTTCTATGTAAATTAATTCAAGACCCACATTCAAAACTATGATTCGTATTGAACGAAATTTTGTTGCATGGAATAAATGTAATATTTTGCTTCATTTTGGTATGTTTTACTCCTGCATCCAATAATTCATTCATCCGTTACCATTAATATTCCAGAACAACCTCTCCACGGACGGTATGAAGGAAGATTTCAGTGACCTACCCCCAACGCAGAGGCGGAAAAAGTTAGCCGGCAAAGTGCAAGAACTGCAGCAAAAGGTGGCGCAAGAGCAGGCCGCTAGTGAAGGACTGATGAAGATGAAGGGTGTCTATGAAGCGAATTCTCTGCTTGGTGATCCACGATCGGTGGAAGAACAGCTAAACGAATCGGTCAACAAGTTAGATAAGCTAAGAATGGAACTGCAGCGATACCAGAAACTGCTCGACCAAGCCAATAGCCAAACCATCGTCCAGCACAGTCCTCAAGCGAATCGGGTGATACAAAACGGACAACGGTCGTCCAGGTAAGGCCGCCAAATTAAAAATAAAATCGACGCGTGCATGGTTCTATTACGTCTAACCGATAATCAGTCTTTCAAGTTACAGACATTCCAATGGGAGCAACCATCACGACCACCACAATGATGACCACGGCGAAGACCACCCCGACCATGACGCTGGCAGTTTAAGCAGGTCAGCATCAGAGAGTAGTGTACAGCAAGCGCAAAATGGGCTTAATATTAACAATAACGGGTATAACTTGAATTCTTACAATTTTTTTACACACAGATTTCCATTCTTGGCGAAAAATCATTTTTCTGCATCGTACACTTGCCATACTAGATATTACTGTTTGATATCGTTATTTATTGTTCTTTCATTTTTCCTCATCCAAATCAAAAGACCATATAGTTTTCCGTTGCATTCGTTCATCAGTCATACATTCAATCGATTAGTAGATATTGGAGTCATGTTCATGTAACTAACAAAATCATATTTATATCTCGTGATTGCATGGTTGTACAGTGTGCGTTATTAGTTATTAATATTTTGGGTTACTATTGTTGCCGTTATTTGCATTCATTATTGTTCTATTGTATGCAGTATTCCTGTTTTATTTTTATCAAATTATATATTTTCTCGAGTACCTAATTCTATGTATGTTCATCAAAATTTAACGAAACCAAAAATTTAACTTGCAAAAAAATATATTCTTAGTGCGTTACATAAGGCGAACTGTCAGTGCCCTGGAACCAAAACATCATTATCATCATTATTTCATATAGGCTTCCCTCCCAAAATGAATCAACTTTTATGGATTTACTGCAATAGGGGACTGCACGTACAAGCTTTATATCTTTCTCACTGTCAAAGTTGACATTTACTGGCCTTGTTTTTTTAATTACCATGAAGAATGAAAGAGAAAAAGATTCGTTCGTAGAGTACCCTATAAGCTAACCTTCTCTCTCTTAACATAACAGTCCCATTTGAATTTTCGTCACTTTTGAGTTAAACCACTGAATAGGGTTCATTTATAATGTACTTTCAAAAATCATAATAAAAATTGCGATTTTGTTGCCCATCAGTGAAAAAAATACCAAGTCATGTGCGTCCCATATGGAAAGTACCCGCATAACAGTCCCACCAAGAATTTACATGACCTGATTGCACAGAACTAAACCATGTTTCGATAAAACTAAATCGCTTTACGGTAATCTATCGAATGATGAACAACTCTGCAAAATTTGAGCAAGAGACGATGATGTTTCAATTTATTAGATTTTTGTGAAGTTTCATATGGAAGATGCGATTTGGAACTTATTGATGCAGTTATTGATGTTATTGATGAATCAAGATGCGATTTTCGATGAGCGAAAGCTCTTAAGGAGGAAGTAAAATTGACAAGCAAGTGTTTTAAGTGAGTATTTGTGCTGCCGCTGCCGCTATACAATCAAAAACTTTTTTCGTTTTCCACTAATTTCTTATGTTTTAGTATTTTCGTCAAAGGTCCTTTCTATCCTATTCTTCCTATCGTAATCTTTGAAAACAGTCGTGGGAATGCGAGGGTTAATGTTCAAGCGCCATAATCAGTATAATGAAAAATTTAATTTCCCCATACTGAGTTCCATGCAAACTTGTAACGGCTTGTGCTAGGTATGTCAGTTTCTATCCAACTTGGAGCACACTCAGAACATGAGACACAATCGAATGAGCGTAGTGGAGCAAAATCGATTTTTTTAATTGCCCTAATGTACACCCTAAGTATTGAATCAATATTAACTGATTTGATACTAATACTTATTGGCCACCAGCTCCGTATTGAATCATATTAAAAATCAGGAAATTTCAATCATTTTTCACTAATCTCGTAAAGGTAACAGAGCAGATTGGACATTAGAGTGATTCAAATTTTGACTTTTTCGCTCCCCTATGCTTAAACGATTGTTTTTGCTATTTTAACAGTCCTCCCAAATTTTTAGCTGATTTGGATGTAATTTGATTGTGCACGTGCCGTTTGAAGGTTATATGAAAATTACTATGAGAATTGCCACTTATGTAAAGGATCGTTTCGTGAAGCAGCCCAGAATATATTTGAATATATTTAATGCATCGTCATCATAGAATAGATCCTAAGCTGAAAGTTAGTTGTTGTTGCGAAGCAATCTGACTTCTGTGAGCAAAATTATAAAGTAAACAGAAATGCTCATTATTGATATTGATGTTATTCTTTTACGTGTTAAATTAAATTTCCCACAATTCAGTATTTCCATAATAACTTTCGTTGCCAGCATCAAATCGTTTAGCAACAACGACGATATTTTCCCTTGTTAAATTTCCTATGTTGCTAACGTATTCATACATTTTTAGAGCTTAATGGGCAATGATAGGGAACGGTTTTTCACAAAAATTACTGTTTTCATAGTAATTTTCATACAAGCTTCAAACTGCTTGTGCTCAGTCAAATTACATCCAAATTAGCTAAAAATTTAGGACGATTATTAAAATGGCAAATGCCATCGTTTAAGCATAGGGGATCAAAAAAGTCAAAATTTGAATCACTCTATTGGACATCCACCTTCATAAGCAGAAATTAACTGACTAACCGTGATGTTTCCTGATTTCGCGTGCGCCCTAACTTTATGCATTATACAATTATATTTTTTTTAGGTGCTTTGACAATTGAATAATCGGGAGAATTACAAAATATTATTGTCGTTGAATGTTTTGAAAAATAAACAAACAAAATTATTTCAATTTGGTCCTCTCATCGA
The DNA here is from genome assembly GCF_024139115.2 of Armigeres subalbatus. Lineage (NCBI taxonomy): Eukaryota > Metazoa > Arthropoda > Insecta > Diptera > Culicidae > Armigeres > Armigeres subalbatus. The sequence continues at coordinate 16,259 of NW_026942650.1, forward strand.
CCGCTATTTTTGCTTGTGCTTAGCACAGAGCAGGGATTGAACTTATCATTTCATTATCATTTAGTATTCAGCCAATAACTCATTCCACAGGTGGAACGCACCTTCCACAGGTAGTGCTGATTGCCCTCTACAACTTTGTCTAAGAGTACATTGCTCCAGAGTCTATTATATAGAGTTGCGCAAAGAGGATCTTCTTACACTTATTCTGAATGATCTTCTTGTTATTCTGTTTGCAACTTTCATTTTTGTTCAACCCTTAAAGTGACTTCACGGGAGTGTTCACTGCTAATTTGATAACCAAGTCACCCACAGAGTGCAAACACGTGAGCTTCTTGTTGCTACTTAAATGGGAGGTGTATTGAAGTTTTTTGAAGCTGTTTCTAGAACAAATCTAATACATTTCAATTCATGCGTTTAAATTCCCCATTAAAAATCATTAGGCGATAACAATACTTCCGCCTTACCAACAAGCATTTGCTTACTTTGCTCGATAGGTAGACGGTTTGACAGTTCAATAGGTAGATTTGGCTTCACTCTTTGCGTAACTCTATATATGATAGACTCTGCATTGCTCTATGTCTAATATTCACAGCGTGAAACGCTTTTATCACTCAATATACTAAATGAACCGTTTGTTTGAGAAACTGCATATGTAACATTTTTGGCCAAAATGAGATTTTTATATATTCTGAATCCTCGTCCAAAAATACATATTCTGGCAAAAAATACGAAAAAAAAAATTTTGTTCAGGAATGTATGAAAAAATTTCGTTTGTTTGAGAAACTACATATGTCCACGTACTTTGAAGAGCAATTGTGGAGTACTGCTTACATTTTTTGCACTGAAAGTGCCCCAGGGTGTTGAGTTTTGCCAAAAACTATTGATCTGTATCGAAGAAATCGAAAGATTCGGTGCAAATTTGTTAAAAAACAGTTTTTTGTTGTTTTCTCGAAATAGTGTAAAATGGACTTATGCAGTTTCTCAAACAAATGATTCAAATGATAATAAGTGTTATTATCATTTAAGGCCAATTTCTTCACCTCCGCTTTACTCTTAAGTGCTGCTTACCTGTACACTTGAACCTGGTTTAGGCCCTAAGCGGAGGTGAAGAAATCAACCCTTAGTATATTAAAAGAAACTAGCGGGGAATATTAGACATAGAGCAAAGTACCCTTAGACAAAGTTGTAGAGGGGAATCAGCGCTAGAAGTTTGCCATACAACACTTTTCGGAATTCCGCCTCTGGAATGAGTTATTGGCTGAATACTAAATGATAATGAAATGATAAGTTCAATCCCTGGCACAGAGACAAAGAACACGACTTAAGTAAACAATAGCTTTTACAGTCCAAGAAATGCTCCGTTGGATATGTTTATTCGCGTGAAATTTTGTGTATTTTGTATTTATTTAGATTTAAACTTTGTGCGGGAAATTAGACATATGAGAGTAATTAGAACGCCTAATTTTGTTTATTGTTGTTTCGTAGTTTTATTTGTAAAATTCTAACGAAACATAAGTAACATAATGCACAGAAATCGACACTTTTACAGTGAATAAAACCAAGAGAGTTCATTCCATAAGCTTTGTAATTAATTTTCTGACGGATTACCACCGACGTCGACTAATGTTGACTTGACAAATCTTTTAGCACAGTGCCTGCAACAGCTTTCGAATCCAATTTGAAAAATGATGCTAATCTTAGGTCAAGGAAAAACTATAGCAGCTTTTTCAATAATGTATTTATATTGAAGATGCCTTATTCCACATATATTTGAAGATGTCCTATGTGAAAGATAGCGGAATTTAAGTCTTCCATACATGATGTGTCGAAAGTTAAAACATTTTTCAATACACCAAACCAAAGTAAAATCTAAGCAAAGGTCCAGGGTCGAAATAGAGAGGTATGGCATTCCGACTATAAAATGGGTACTGACGGGTGTCTGATACCGTTATCTGCATATGTTTAGCATAATGGATGCATGCTTCTATTGGTCAATTGATTATATTTCATCGAACCTTGTAATAACTATTATTCAATTTCAAACATGAGCGAAATTAGGACCACTTTTGCGCGAAATTAGGAACCATCCTATTTTCATGCGCGAAATAAGGAACATACAATGGTCTCAGATTCATACCGCAATTTTTTGTATGTAGCAGCAACATATGCAAGTACATAACATTTATTTGAGAACCCAGAATCACTCTACTACGTGATGCAGTAGCAAATGTTTCCAAATGAGCACTACATGTTTTTCTATGAACTTTTCAACTTTGTCAGATCCAAAGGGCGCGAAATTAGGGTACTTCACACTTACATTAGACTTCGGCGAATTTTGCTTCAATTCACCAAAATCTCAATAGCAGATTTGTTTGGTAATTATTTCACCAATTTTCTGCGATATTTTCCTTTGTCAAAACCACCAAAATACTGTTAAATTATTTACCGAACAGTGAAAATTCACAGAAATCTGCTATTTATTTTAAATGAGTATGGATTATTTCAAAATTACCATGTATTCATCTCTCTGCTATGTTTTTGTATAGGTATTTTACATTATGTATGGACCAGGGTTCTATATCGTCGAAGCGATAAAAGGAAAATGATTCTTGCCAAACGTCATTACACTCTAGCTGGTGTTGCTTTCGTGCAGTCGATTCATTCTTTGCTAATGAATTCACTATACGCCATTTCTTGTCTGAGGTGAATCCTCCGGAAATCATTTCAGAATTCATTTTCATCTAGACTCTTTCAATTGAAATGGAATAATACTTCAAATGAAAGCGTGAATGATTCTAGACCTGATTCATCGAAGGTAAGCATATCTTCGTTCAAATGAGATGAAATTTACTTCAAGTGAAGAAGTGATTTCCCTGTGGGATGATGCAAGTTTTTACCCTCCCGACAACGCAAGCGACAAATTAGCACAATGAAAATAGGAATTGTCACCTGCTAATACGCGTTAATATTATGCTGATTTCAGACTATTAAAAATGGCATCGTTCTAAAATCGTAGTTTTGATACGAGGCCCGGAGACCCACAGTGTTACATACCAATCGACTCAGCTTGAGGATAGCCTGTATGTGTGGTTTTCAAATAGTGTAGACGTACTTCTTCGTGCTTAACAGGTACTGATTTGCAAGCAAGAAAAAATCGCAATTGTTATTGTTGCAAATTGGAATTTCCATTGGAACTTGTTCGGAATTCTAGATTCAGAGTCTTCTGCGTTTGGGAAATGCCAATGGAAACTCTTATGATTTTTCAAAATAAAAATCTTCAAAATTTCTTTGGGAGACTAATTTTAATGGGCCAAACACAATGGATACGTTTGCGTGCGTTTTGACAGTTTTCCCATGGAAAAATTGTGTTTGGCCCATAACTCCAAACATCATCTTTCCCTGGAAATTAAAGTTCAGATGCATGACAGATTTTAAACAGTGGCGCTACAACAATATCGGCAGCGGTGCACATTTCGTATTCTGAGGGCTGTGCGAAGGAAACAACCCGGTCTTTGCGTCCTTTATTCTCGTGCTATTTGCTGGAAAACACCGAGGCCACTCGATTAAGTTTTGTTGTGGTCTGTTTATTTCATTCTACATGTCACACGAAAAGTTCATTCCGCGTACCAGTGTTGCCGATAAAAACTAATCTATATAATGGATATAATGCCTGATATATGCTATATATAATGCTGGTATAATGGTGATAAAAACTCAATTAAATTACACTATTGATCATTATAACCTATTTCTTGTTGGCATTCCATCCCCAATGGGATTTTACCACCTGGCAACTATTTATTAGGATTCCAACTCATGGTACTATTATGTTTTAAGTAATATGATTTAAATAGAAAATGAAAATCAGCAGTAACAAAATTCGAATTTAACTTCTTTCTTTGCGAGCTCCGCAATTGGGCGACTCGAACCCACGACCCTACTGAGAACATTGTAAATTGATGTCCAAGCCGGGTGGTTTAATACCCGCAACATAGGCAATAAACTTTTATTGAACTGAATATTTTGTTGTTTTCTCCGAGTTGTGTAAAATGCATATACCACGGTGTCTCTATGGGGAAATATTATTTTTCAAAAATCAGTATTTCTGAAACACCCACCACGCGAAAGTATATGATCTCCTCTTTCATATCGTTGGTAAACTAAAATGTTCTATCGGGGGATCTAGAACAATTTTTAATTTTTTCAATATTTTTGGTGCAAACTCCATAGAAATCTCAAATGATAGCCGATTTAACACCCCTCCCCCTTCCCAAATGTATGGAAAAATGACCCCCGATAGAACATTTTCAAAATGCACCTACCTGAAAGAGGAAAACATATACTTTCGTTTAGTTGGTGTTTTAGAGATACTGATTTTTTGAAAATAAGCCTCTTCGGACAAAGACAACGTGATACAGTTTCTCAAACAAATGAATATTCTTTATTAAAGGGTGATTGGTATCCAATACACTGCCTTGCTGTTGTAATATTTCCAAATGCGCATTTGCACAAAATTATGAGTAAAATTCGATGTATAATATACACAGATAAAAATATGTTTGGATTTAAAATGTTTTTTATGCACATATTTGGAGCATGCAAATAAACGCAATATTCAATCGATCTTATTGTTCTTCCAAAGCGAAAAAAATTTGAAATGTGCTTGGTTGTAGTCAAATTTAATTGAATATCAAATGTTATTTAGTTTGCTGGGATGAGCTACAATTTTTCATGTTGTTGAATTTTCCAAACTATTTGCTGTGTGTACATCAAGACAAAATTTTCAAAACGACTTATCTGCTTTTGTAAACAAAGATTCAAACGACGATTTGACGAATCTGATAGCTCTCCCACGCAAACCAACACCACCAATAGGTAGGTGAAGGTTTCCGCTACCTGTTGATGGTGCTGGTTTGCGTGGGAGAGCTATCAGATTCGTCGAATCGTCGTGTGAATCTTTGTTTACAAAAGCAGATAAGTCGTTTTGAAAATTTTGTCTTGATATGTCACAATTATACCTACATTTTTGCAATAATACCACGTAAATATAATCAATATAGTCCACATATTATTATTTCTAACATAGTCCAAACTGAATTATTGATTTTTTTACACCACACATCAATTTTATTTAAATTTAAATTATATTTGTTCTCTGCGTGGAGAATAATTATGTGTGCGCTTGTAAACATTATTGATAAAATCTATCGATTTTTGCCAGTAAAAATGTGTGCATTTTTAGTAGGAAACGCTGCAATTTCACCTCTCCATTACTGGCAGTAAAAAGTTAATAATTGAAATGTGTCGATGGACACATTGGTACAAGAGGACAAGAAAATTATTTCAAGAATATCTTTGATAAAGACAATAATTGGTATGGTACTCATTTCAAGATTCTTGTACCATGGTACTTATACCATCATTGGAATTACGTGGCAAATTGTCCTACAAAAAATCCCTTGACCAGACCGGAAATTAATTTCATCGCCATTGTAATGCCGTTTATTTACCAATTAAAAAACCGCGTATAGGTATATTTTTTGCATATGGCAGCACTGATCAGCAACAAAAATGAATAAACTTGAAAGCGGAATATTCCAGAATAGCCTATAATAAAAACGATGATATATATGTTTCAGGAAATCAATTTTTCTTGGATGCGCATGCAAAACAAGCAACAAAAGAAAACCAACAACAAAGCTTTGCTTTTGTCTGAGATAATAATGACACGATCCGAAAAAAAAATTGTCAGCTACAAAAAAGACAATTTTGTTGCTAACTTTTCATCCCGATAGCAGCAAATTTCGATTTTATGCTATCATAGTTTCAGCTTCTATGAGAATATTCGAGAATCTGACTATGATTTCAAAATTAGCATCAAAATTAAAATTCAAATTAGCATCGGAAATATCAGAGCATGCAAGGCAAACAATTCTTGTCATATTGTGTTTGGCTTCTGATAAAGGCTTGTTGCTTGTTGTTGTATATTGTTAGGCTTTACTCGAATATTGATTACCTGATATGTTTCCATTTCGTTTGTCAAATAAGACATCTTCACATTACCACTGCTATGATAGAATTATCATTCGACAGAATTAATTTTAAGCAATTAGAAAATAAATAGAATATGAAAAAAAATATTAACTAAAACGTGAATCTTTGTGCATCGAGCCGTTCCAGTATGTTCCGCTCTATTTGTACAGACATTGAACATAGAATCAACGCGAATTGAACTGCTGTCCTTCAAGTCAATATGTTAGTGAATTCAAAAATGAACACAATTGAAAGGCAATCTTTTTCAAATGAACTTGCACGAAGATGGATTTTCTAATATTGAAAGGAAAATGACTATGAAGATGAAAGGACGTGCTTCAATTGAAAGGGATGAATACTGAATTCATTTTCGACTGACGAATTTCAATTGAAAATGAAATTGTCTGGCCCTGGTATGGACTATCAACCTCCGAATCTATATATAGTAAAGGGCTAATTCACAAAAATTGTTTGAGCCGACTTAATCCGAACATATATCCTTCCTCTTGAGTGACGCTATGGACGTTTTCAATGATTTTTCTAATTCCATGATGAATGAAAAATAATACTTTACGTAATGTAAAGATTCTTCATTCTTTGTTGTGAACAATACAAATGACAGTTGTGTGTGGCTCCCGTTTGAATGGGGTGCCCTTGAAAACGCGAGTGCATTTAGTGTTGGATTCCGGGAGGCTTTTTTAAGCTATCAGTACACTGTTTGTCATAATGACAAATATTTGTCAAGTCAGCCTGAAACAGTGTCACAAACAGTGGACTGCGGGCTTTAATCTAATCACTATTATTACAAGGTTTTCAAGCCATGTGACTACCACTATTTACTCTCATTGCCACTACACGTCCCTACGTTACTTATGTTATTTCTATTTATGCTCTGTTGTTTACGAACAACGTTTGTTTTAATGTGATTTTTTATTACAATAGAGTTTTCCAGTCCTTGACTGAATCTCTGAATCTCTTTTCCATGTTTTTACCCATTAACAACAAAACCATTAAGTTTTTATTCTAAAGTGCACTAGGTACAACGGAAAAAAGAGTATGAACGGATAAATAACTAATTATTTTCATGTTACACTTACATATTAACTAGATATTTGCCTAACTAGAACTCAATTCTTGCTTTAGCATCATTTTCATTATTACAGCATGCGTGCCAAAGGAATGCAATCTATTGAAATGTCAGGGTTGGAAAGTTTTCTAATGATTTACATTCTTCGCCCTTGCAGTAGCTCAGCCAGTCCCGAGAGTGGTCTTGGGACGTCCCACACATCGCTACCCGGTTCCGGTCAGGGTAGCACCAACGACCAGCCTATTAATGACGAAATGTATTACGAAGCAGAAGCCCTACCGCCACTAGGCACCTGCAAAGCATTGTATCCCTTCGATGGTAATATATTTATTAATTATTATTTATATAACTGCCAATGATTTAAACTATTCACCTTTGTAGCAACGAGTGAAGGAAGCATTCCAATGTCGGAGGGCGAGGAGCTTTTGGTGATAGAACTCGACCAGGGTGACGGTTGGACCCGAGTTCGAAGGTTATGTGGTCCCAATGGATGGGAAGAAGGATTCGTACCGACCAGCTACATTGAAAGTACGCTGTATGCGTAGGTGAGTATTCTGCATATGTTTTGACACAACCTTAAATGTTATTTTGTACGAACCTCTAAAGCTCGCGAGAAAATAATATGTACAGGGGTTAGACGAAAAGGCTGTGGTGGGCAAATCTCTGTCGAAATTCAAATCAGCATAAGTTTGTTTAGAAGAGTCCGATTTTGATAAAACCGGTTCTGCCAGACGCGAAAATTCTTCTAGTATTCTGTCCTTATCTTGAATCGGTCCATAAGCATGTTAAAAATGCATTTTTTTTTCCTCTTCTTGCCATTTTATGTGACGGCAATAATTCTGCGTATACCTGACGAATCTGCATCCCGTTGGTCGACAAATTTGTTCTAGTTTTTGGGGAACCTATGACATGAAAGAGAAAACGTCACATTAAATGAAGAGCAGAGAAGGAAAAAGCATTTTCAATTGTATGGTTTAGATACAAAAACAATAGTATTAAACTGTATTAACAAGTCTTAAGTTATTTTCTATGACAACACTGTTATATTCAACATTGATGTCGTGATCAGGGTGTTTCTGATTCCTTGTTAATAGTTAAACATAAATACTGTCCAATAAGCAACTCGAAGTAGCTCGAAGTTATCCCCAACCCTCTCATGTCCATTTGTAGACAAAAAAGAACGAGCAGGACGGGAACAACTTCGAACTTCTTCGAGCTGCTCATTGGACAGCACTTTCTGCCGTTAGACGGATAACTGTCCCAAGTACATAGGAATCCCAGCAAACATGGGACAAATATGCGTATGGCGGCAGTATAGTGCTTGCCACAAAGATACATATTCATGCAACTACAGCCATAGATGTGCTTTTAATTAATAAACCAGAAAAATATTAATACCTATAGAACAAGTGGCAGGCGAAGTATAGCATTTATATTCCTTTTATACCCAGGGAGGTGAACAAAGAGGAAGATTATCGCTGTAGTCACCTTTGATTCCAAACATGTTGGATACCGCCACTGGGGATGACAATGGGTCTGGGGGGAGATAATGGGTCATCGCTCTCACCGGCATTATGGAGGTCGTTGAGCAAAATTGTTCAAAAAGGTCTATTATATTTTGGTCTTCTTGCCCTCAGATGCATTCAATCTATTCTACAAGCATTCCAAGTAGTTGAAACAGTGACCCATTCTCACCCCCATTTGACCCATTGTCATCCCCGACGACGGTACATTACTGTTGAAAAGTATAACCTTGCCTGCAAAGCTGTCGACAGTGACAACAACCTCTATTTTTTAGATGACGTATACTGCCCCTATTCGCATAAGCGTCCCATGTCAGTTTCTTCAACTTTTTAACAACTCTTCAACAACTTGTGCGAGAGTGTATCAAAATCTTGAATGTGACTGTTATGCGAATAAATAGCAAGATGGGACAACACAAGTGGGTTTTGATTTTCAAATTTCTAGAACAAAGCCTATTATTTTATCAGTTTTACTTAAAGATAAGTTCATTTTAAGCTTATTTCTGAAATTAAATCAAATTCGTAAAAAATCGACATGGGACTCTTATGCGAAACGCGGCAGTACAGAATCAAATTATTGAAGTATAACGCATGTTTGAACTTCTAATCATTTTTTCCAGTGTTGATCACAACGCAGCTTCAATTCACAATGAAATGCCAACCACAGCAAAGGTAAGCGATACAAGTATCGATTTTCAAAACAGTCAACCATGCTCGTTTATAGCCACAAATAATAAACAATGTAATAAATGTTGACGAACAGCAAACGATACATAAACTCCTGTAAATATTTAAATAAATTCCTTAAAATTAGAATCAAAACAACTGGAAGGATGGTAAGCTACTATTAATGTGATAGTAGGGCATGTCATTAAGCATTCAGAGATAAGAACCTAACGAAATCAATTTAGCGTGTAAGGTTAAAATAAATTATTACGTATGTAACCGTTCTGGTAAATGTGCAAATCGAATCAATTGCCTTGTTGCTTGGTTCAGTATGTTTCAGCTTTCTTCAATGGATGAGCTAACGAAAAAACGAAGTCGAATCCGTTGCATCGTTAACTGAGAAACTTTATTATTACAGTATACTTCAACATGCGATAGTAGATCAATTTAGCTTAGTTATATTGACAAGCCGTCTGTTTTTATTCAATTGTAATTGTATGTGAGCCTGAGAGAATGAATAAGTTAGAACGATTGTTGGTAATGCGAACATCAATGCTCAAAAAATAAGATTTATTTTTGTTTTAATAATTTTGTAACATAATAATGACTAAAATTCATTAACCAATATAAAAGCGAGAGAAGGAATAGTCTACCCATTTCTTTCGAAATATGTCGCTAACATTGCCATTAATCATTACAAAAATGAGAAAACAAAATTTAGGGAGTCATTTAATTTTCCTTTCTTTGAAAGAAATATTGCATAATAAAAAGCTTCACCCATATCTACGAATTACAAAGTAACGAACAAAACAACATGTCACTACACAGACATAACTGCTATCTACTAAACCAGATAAAAAATAGCACTGTGTATAAAACATCCATAGGCATCTCACTTGAAAAATGCAGATGAAATTTACCTGAACCCCCAGAATACTATTACAAAGTAGGAGTGCAACGATTAGAACTTCAGAATGTTTCAATCTTCTCGACAACCGAACCTACAATCTATAACAGCATTGAAACTTCAAATAAACTCAGAACAAATAATCCTTTAATTGTGTTTTTCATGGAAAGAAATATCCTTTTATAACGATGGATTTTTTAATAGCTCAAAAAAATATCCCTGCCAAAGGCGGCCGAATTGAAGAATCCTCTCCTATTAGTTCATTTACCTATTAAGGCTAATGCAGGACCTTTTTTGTACATTAAACGAAAAGCAAAAGTCTTCTCCATTCAGTTCGATGCATGACTGTACATTATTCATTTTATTTATGTAGTTAACATCTAAACAGATAACACTGCATCAACAATTTGACGCCACAATACACGGTTCGAGGCCGCAACTTTCCATCCTCGAATGCGCCCCACGCTCGCCAAGTTGTTTTGCACCTGGTCTGACCAACTTGCTCACTGTGCTCCACGCCGTCTCGTACCTGCCGGATTGGAAGCGAACACCATCTTTGCAGGGTTGTTGTCCTTCATTCTTGCAACATGTCCTGCCCATCGTACCCTTCCGGCTTTAGCTACCTTCTGGATACTGGATTCGCCGTAGTGCTGGGCGAGCTCGTGGTTCATTCTTCGCCGCCACACACCGTCTTCTTGCACCCCGCCAAAGATGGTGGCGCTGGCGAATCTTTTTTGACCGCAGTTTCTTCTGGAGCCCGTGGTAGGCCCGACTTCCACAGATGATGCGCCTTCGTATTTCACGACTAACATTGTTATTAGTCGTTAGCAAGGATCCAAGGTAGACGAATTCCTCGACCACCTCGAATGCATCCCCGTCTATCGTAACACTGCTTCCCAGGCGGGCGCTGTCGCGCTCGGTTCCGCCCACAAGCATGTACTTTGTCTTCGATGCACGTATCACGTTTCAGGCGGGTATACAGTTCTGCCACCTTTGCAAATGTTCGGTCGACAATGTCCGTGTCATTCGCGAATCAAATAAATTGACTGGATCTGCTGAAAATCGTACCCCGGCTGTTACACCCGGCTCTCCGCATGACACTTTCTAGCGCAATGTTGAACAACAGGCACGAAAGTCCATCACCTTGTCTTAATCCCCGGCGTGATTCGAACGAACTGGAGTGTTCGCCCGAAATCTTCACACAGTTTTGCACACCATCCACCGTTGCTTTAATCAGTCTGGTAAGCTTCCCAGGGAAGCTGTTCTCGTCCATAATTTTCCAAAGCTATACGCGGTCTACACTGTCGTATGACGCCTTGAAATCAACGAACAGATAGTGCGTTGGGACCTGGTATTCACGACATTTTTGAAGGATTTGCCGTACAGTAAAGATCTGGTCCGTTGTCAAGCGGCCGTCAACGAAGCCGGCTTGATAACTTCCCACAAACTCATTCACTAATGGTGACAGACGACGGAAGGTGATCTGGGATATCACTTTATAGGCGGCATTAAGGATGGTGATCGCTCAAAAGTTCTCACACTCCAGCTTGTCGCTTTTCTTGTAGATGCGGCATATAACCCCTTCCTTCCACTCCTCCGGTAGCTATTCGGTTTCCCAGATTCTGACTATCAGTTTGTGCAGGCAAGTGGTCAGCTTTTCCGGGGCCATCCTAATGAGCTCAGCTCCGATACCATCCTTACCAGCTGCTTTATTGGTCTTTAGCTGTTGAATGGCATCCTTAACTTCCCTCAAGGTGGGGACTGGTTGGCTTCCATCCTCCGCTGCCTTGACTTTCACTGCCTGTACTCCCAGCGCCATTCAAATGTTCCTCGTAGTGCTGCTTCCACCTTTCGATCACCACACGTTCGTCCGTCAAGATGCTCCCATCCTTATCCCGGCACATTTCGGCTCGCGGCACGAAGCCTTTGCGGGATGCGTTGAACTTCTGATAGAACTTGCGTGTTTCTTGAGAACGGCACAGCTGTTCCATCTCCTCGCACTCCGCTTCTTCCAGGCGGCGTTTCTTCTCCTGAAAAAGGCGGGTCTGCTGTCTCCGCTTCCGTCTATAACGTTCCACGTTCTGCCGGGTACCTTGCTGCAGCGCGACCGCCCGCGCTGCGTCCTTCTCCTCCAGAATCTGTCTGCACTCTTCGTCGAACCAATCGTTCCGTCGACTTCGACCCATATACCCGACGTTGTTCTCCGCTGCGTCGTTAATGGCTGCTTTGACTGTATTCCAGCAGTCCTCAAGGCCCCATCGAGCTCACCCTCTTCCGGCAACGCTGGCTCGAGATGCTGCGCGTATGCAGTGGCGACATCAGGTTGCTTCAATCGCTCTAGGTCGTACCGCGGCGGTCGTCGGTACCGAACATTGTTGATGACGGATAGTTTTGGGCGCAGTTTCACCATCACCAGATAGTGGTCAGAGTCTATGTTAGCGCCACGATATGTCCTGACGTCGATAATGTCGGAGAAGTGCCGTCCATCAATCAGAACGTGGTCGATTTGTGATTCTGTCTGCAGTGGTGATCTCCAGGTGTACCGATACGGGAGACTGTGTTGGAAGTAGGTGCTGCTAATGGCCATATTCTTGGAGGCGGCGAAATCAATTAATCGTAGTCCGTTTTCGTTCGTCAGCCGGTGAGCGCTGAACTTTCCAATAGTCGATCTAAACTCCTCCTCTTAGCCAACCTGAGCGTTCAAATCTCCTATGATGATTTTGACGTCGTGGCTTGGGCAGCTGTCGTACTCACGTTCCAGCTGCGCGTAGAATGCGTCCTTATCATCATCAGTGCTTCCGGAGTGTGGGCTATGAACGTTGATTATGCTGAAGTTGAAAAACCGGCCTTTGAGCCTCAACCTGCACATTCTCTCATTGATCGGCCACCACCCGATCATGCGCCTTTGCATATCGCCTATCACTATGAAAGCTGTTCCCAGCTCGTGTGTGTTGCCGCAGCTCTGATAGATGGTATGATTACCGCTAAACATTCGCACCATTGATCCCTTCCAACAAACCTCCTGCAGTGCTACGATGCCGAATCCACGGTCCTTGAGCACATCGGCGAGTATGCTTGTGCTCCCGATGAAGTTGAGAGATTTGCAGTTCCACGAATCGAGTTTCCAATCGCTAGTCCCTTTTCGTCGCAGTGGTCTTCGCCGATGGTTCCGGTCCGTACTCTCTTGTTGATTGTTCGTTGCGTATGTTTTTTTAAAGGCTGGCTTGCAGGGTCTGACACCAAACCCCCTAAATTTCCGGAGGACTATTCCGGACCATTCCTCCTTATTCCCGGTGGACTATGGTGCACAGTGTCACTTAGAGTCCCTCGCTGGCACTCGGATGATGATCAGCCGCCCCTAACATGGAGAACAGACGCTGTTGTGAGCCGATCCTGACATGGAGAACAGACGCTCAGTAAGATTTGCACCCCCGGAGAGGAGCAAACCCCCCCTTCCCTGTCAGCATTCGACCATAGTTCCCACCGGGGTTGGTTACCCGATCTTCCCTAAGGTTGCTCGTATCCCGTCCAGCACCACGGGGAGGTAGGGATAGGAGTTGCTGGGTAAGAGGCTAAAGACCGCAAGATGGGGTATATTTTATTCCTTCATGTACGCGAAGTACCAATGGTACGCTTTACCCAGCATTTGCCGTGCCACCAGAGGTGTACAGGATTCATAAGTAAGTAAGTAAATACACGGTTCGAGACAGCATATCTCCATCCTCGAATGCGCCCCAAGCTCGCCAAGTCACTTTGCACTTGGTCTGCTCACCTCGCTCGCTGTGCTCCACGCCGTCTCGTACCTGCCGGATCGGAATTTGCATGGTTGCTGTCCGACATTCTTGCAACATGCCCTGCCCCTCGTGCCCTTCCGGCTTTAGCTACCTTCTGGATACTAGATTCGCCGTAGAGCTGGGTGAGCTCGTGGTTCATTCTTCGCCGCCACACACCGTCTTCTTGCACACCGCCAAAGATGGTCCTAAGCACCCGTCTCTCGAATACTCCGAGTGTGTGTGTGTGTTTCATGTCCGTAGAGGACTACCGGTCTTATCAGCGTCATGTACATGAAACATTTGGTATGGTGGTGAATTTTTTTTTACCCAAATTGTAATATGGGAACGGTTCGCCACTCATAGCTCAACTCATAGCTCCTATTTCCATCCCATCAAAAACAAAGCCTATCACCTCTGTATACATTTGCAAACGATCATATGTAGCATATCGTGACAGACTTTTTTAGCCGGCTTTCAGGATAAAGCACTGATTCGGGAGGCTATCCAGTTTTCCGCGAGCGGTAATGGCCGCCAGCAGGGCTGTCAGATGATTTTTTCGTAAATCTGTATTGACTTGCGTAAAAAATCTGTATTGTCTGTATTTGAGGGGAAAATAGATTTTTTTCTAAGTGATGCAAAATAGCGATTCTGATTATAGTATTCCAATGTACATTTTCATTGAGTTTTTTTAAAACCAGGTAAATAAAATTAGAAATCCCAGAAATCCGTAGGAATCTTTTAAGGAGCTCGATGCAATCATGTTAAAGCATCAAATCACTAAGTTTTTTCGGTTGTTATAATTTATATTTAAAGCTCAATCTTTTCCGAAATTCATGTCGTCTTTTTAATTCAACATCTCAATTATTACTCGACCTCAGCAACAATTCTATCATGAGCCCACAAGTGATGCTTCTCGGATCTTTTTTGCTAACTTCTCCAATATTCTACCGAATTCGGAAACATTTTTTTTTGTCATTGCTTAAATAATGATTACTAAATTCGATTACACAACATATTTCTTACCAATAAAGCTGGGATTGTTTTCTGTTTGTTGGTTAATTTAATCCCTCATCATAAACCGCTTGGTCACTTGGGAAATAGTTCATTGGTGGTATTCGCATTATGTTACAAACATTTTGAAATAAATGCTACACCAATTTTTGTCCTTTTTATGGATGGCCTCATTATATTCTTATCATCTTGTACCACGGTACGAATAGCACAGGGCTGTATTTATTGTAAATCAAGATTGAGAACGAATATCGGATTCTTTTAAATTACTTATGTGATAGATAAATATATTTTTTGCAATTCCTGATCATAATACCTGGTTTACAGTTGTCATTTGAGTGATAAAACGGCCTACTTTTCCATACCAACAGAATGGGTGCTTTAATGACCATTATGCAACTCAAATGGGTTGCATAATATTCATTATAGCACTCATTTGGGTGCTATAATGAAAAACCTACATTGGGACAGTAGTTACTTGACTACATTTAGCTGAATTAGTTTGGGTGAGTGTTTAAATAGTGTACTCTACGCGTCTCGTAATAAATGAAATGGTTTGTTGGACATAACATCACAATTTTCCAAAGGCAATTGCATTCATCGCTTCATAGCTTTTCAAGCTATGCAATTTGGCACGATAAGATGGAATGTTATTGTTCTCTGCCGCAGCATAATTTATTGGCATGAGTGATCATGTAGAGTAAATTCGATTGTACAATTTTGGTATAGATTTATCATATCAAAGCCCATTTTTCGTCATTGCAAAAAATAGCGTGTGCAACTCGTTGCAAAACTCGATTTTTTCAGCACTCGTAGTATTTATCCAACTCGGCAAGCCTCGTTGGATAAACGTACAACTCGTGCTGAAAAAATCATCTTTTTGCAACTAGTTGCACAAACTACTATTAAACCTTTACTTTAACAAATTGCATAAAGTTATGAACATCACAAGGGCATCACAATTTCCAGTGTGACTGTAAAACATCTGAATTTGTTTTATAATTCTATAATTATTATTTATAGAAATTACTGATAGATACCAAGCAGTCAATTCTATATACATAGACTGATCTGATAACAGAATGTACTCAGGAAACAAACTAATTCACATGTCTTTATTACGAAACTTCTTTATAATACATTTATACTAAAAATAAAATACCATTACTCCTATTTGAAACTCCAGAATATGAGTTTTAAGCACTTAAAGTACCCAGAAATCAGTCACAACCCATTTTATTAATGTTTTTTAAATATGGTTCAAGCTGTGCTTTAAACTTTAATATTTTATTAATGTTTGATTAGTACGATAACATTTGAAATAACAAAAAATCTGTACAAATCTGTATTCTATTTAAAAAATCTGTATAAAATCTGTAATCTGTATCAAGTCTGTATTGACGTTTTAAAATCTGTAAAATACAGATAAAAATCTGTATATATGGCAGGCCTGGCCGCCAGCTTGCCTGCGGGCCAGTCTCTGATTTGACGTTTGTGGATGTCAACTGCACCCACCGCTCCATTCTGACCAATATTGCATATAAGAAGGTGCTGATTTAGTGAATTCAAGCCTTCTTATATACCACATTGATCAAATGCTC